>NC_143499.1:0-7500 GCF_051622355.1 Phaseolus vulgaris
CCTAAACCCTAAACCCTAAACCCTAAACCCTAAACCCTAAACCCTAAACCCTAAACCCTAAACCCTAAACCCTAAACCCTAAACCCTAAACCCTAAACCCTAAACCCTAAACCCTAAACCCTAAACCCTAAACCCTAAACCCTAAACCCTAAACCCTAAACCCTAAACCCTAAACCCTAAACCCTAAACCCTAAACCCTAAACCCTAAACCCTAAACCCTAAACCCTAAACCCTAAACCCTAAACCCTAAACCCTAAACCCTAAACCCTAAACCCTAAACCCTAAACCCTAAACCCTAAACCCTAAACCCTAAACCCTAAACCCTAAACCCTAAACCCTAAACCCTAAACCCTAAACCCTAAACCCTAAACCCTAAACCCTAAACCCTAAACCCTAAACCCTAAACCCTAAACCCTAAACCCTAAACCCTAAACCCTAAACCCTAAACCCTAAACCCTAAACCCTAAACCCTAAACCCTAAACCCTAAACCCTAAACCCTAAACCCTAAAAACCCTAAACCCTAAACCCTAAACCCTAAACCCTAAACCCTAAACCCTAAACCCTAAACCCTAAACCCTAAACCCTAAACCCTAAACCCTAAACCCTAAACCCTAAACCCTAAACCCTAAACCCTAAACCCTAAACCCTAAACCCTAAACCCTAAACCCTAAACCCTAAACCCTAAACCCTAAACCCTAAACCCTAAACCCTAAACCCTAAACCCTAAACCCTAAACCCTAAACCCTAAACCCTAAACCCTAAACCCTAAACCCTAAACCCTAAACCCTAAACCCTAAACCCTAAACCCTAAACCCTAAACCCTAAACCCTAAACCCTAAACCCTAAACCCTAAACCCTAAACCCTAAACCCTAAACCCTAAACCCTAAACCCTAAACCCTAAACCCTAAACCCTAAACCCTAAACCCTAAACCCTAAACCCTAAACCCTAAACCCTAAACCCTAAACCCTAAACCCTAAACCCTAAACCCTAAACCCTAAACCCTAAACCCTAAACCCTAAACCCTAAACCCTAAACCCTAAACCCTAAACCCTAAACCCTAAACCCTAAACCCTAAACCCTAAACCCTAAACCCTAAACCCTAAACCCTAAACCCTAAACCCTAAACCCTAAACCCTAAACCCTAAACCCTAAACCCTAAACCCTAAACCCTAAACCCTAAACCCTAAACCCTAAACCCTAAACCCTAAACCCTAAACCCTAAACCCTAAACCCTAAACCCTAAACCCTAAACCCTAAACCCTAAACCCTAAACCCTAAACCCTAAACCCTAAACCCTAAACCCTAAACCCTAAACCCTAAACCCTAAACCCTAAACCCTAAACCCTAAACCCTAAACCCTAAACCCTAAACCCTAAACCCTAAACCCTAAACCCTAAACCCTAAACCCTAAACCCTAAACCCTAAACCCTAAACCCTAAACCCTAAACCCTAAACCCTAAACCCTAAACCCTAAACCCTAAACCCTAAACCCTAAACCCTAAACCCTAAACCCTAAACCCTAAACCCTAAACCCTAAACCCTAAACCCTAAACCCTAAACCCTAAACCCTAAACCCTAAACCCTAAACCCTAAACCCTAAACCCTAAACCCTAAACCCTAAACCCTAAACCCTAAACCCTAAACCCTAAACCCTAAACCCTAAACCCTAAACCCTAAACCCTAAACCCTAAACCCTAAACCCTAAACCCTAAACCCTAAACCCTAAACCCTAAACCCTAAACCCTAAACCCTAAACCCTAAACCCTAAACCCTAAACCCTAAACCCTAAACCCTAAACCCTAAACCCTAAACCCTAAACCCTAAACCCTAAACCCTAAACCCTAAACCCTAAACCCTAAACCCTAAACCCTAAACCCTAAACCCTAAACCCTAAACCCTAAACCCTAAACCCTAAACCCTAAACCCTAAACCCTAAACCCTAAACCCTAAACCCTAAACCCTAAACCCTAAACCCTAAACCCTAAACCCTAAACCCTAAACCCTAAACCCTAAACCCTAAACCCTAAACCCTAAACCCTAAACCCTAAACCCTAAACCCTAAACCCTAAACCCTAAACCCTAAACCCTAAACCCTAAACCCTAAACCCTAAACCCTAAACCCTAAACCCTAAACCCTAAACCCTAAACCCTAAACCCTAAACCCTAAACCCTAAACCCTAAACCCTAAACCCTAAACCCTAAACCCTAAACCCTAAACCCTAAACCCTAAACCCTAAACCCTAAACCCTAAACCCTAAACCCTAAACCCTAAACCCTAAACCCTAAACCCTAAACCCTAAACCCTAAACCCTAAACCCTAAACCCTAAACCCTAAACCCTAAACCCTAAACCCTAAACCCTAAACCCTAAACCCTAAACCCTAAACCCTAAACCCTAAACCCTAAACCCTAAACCCTAAACCCTAAACCCTAAACCCTAAACCCTAAACCCTAAACCCTAAACCCTAAACCCTAAACCCTAAACCCTAAACCCTAAACCCTAAACCCTAAACCCTAAACCCTAAACCCTAAACCCTAAACCCTAAACCCTAAACCCTAAACCCTAAACCCTAAACCCTAAACCCTAAACCCTAAACCCTAAACCCTAAACCCTAAACCCTAAACCCTAAACCCTAAACCCTAAACCCTAAACCCTAAACCCTAAACCCTAAACCCTAAACCCTAAACCCTAAACCCTAAACCCTAAACCCTAAACCCTAAACCCTAAACCCTAAACCCTAAACCCTAAACCCTAAACCCTAAACCCTAAACCCTAAACCCTAAACCCTAAACCCTAAACCCTAAACCCTAAACCCTAAACCCTAAACCCTAAACCCTAAACCCTAAACCCTAAACCCTAAACCCTAAACCCTAAACCCTAAACCCTAAACCCTAAACCCTAAACCCTAAACCCTAAACCCTAAACCCTAAACCCTAAACCCTAAACCCTAAACCCTAAACCCTAAACCCTAAACCCTAAACCCTAAACCCTAAACCCTAAACCCTAAACCCTAAACCCTAAACCCTAAACCCTAAACCCTAAACCCTAAACCCTAAACCCTAAACCCTAAACCCTAAACCCTAAACCCTAAACCCTAAACCCTAAACCCTAAACCCTAAACCCTAAACCCTAAACCCTAAACCCTAAACCCTAAACCCTAAACCCTAAACCCTAAACCCTAAACCCTAAACCCTAAACCCTAAACCCTAAACCCTAAACCCTAAACCCTAAACCCTAAACCCTAAACCCTAAACCCTAAACCCTAAACCCTAAACCCTAAACCCTAAACCCTAAACCCTAAACCCTAAACCCTAAACCCTAAACCCTAAACCCTAAACCCTAAACCCTAAACCCTAAACCCTAAACCCTAAACCCTAAACCCTAAACCCTAAACCCTAAACCCTAAACCCTAAACCCTAAACCCTAAACCCTAAACCCTAAACCCTAAACCCTAAACCCTAAACCCTAAACCCTAAACCCTAAACCCTAAACCCTAAACCCTAAACCCTAAACCCTAAACCCTAAACCCTAAACCCTAAACCCTAAACCCTAAACCCTAAACCCTAAACCCTAAACCCTAAACCCTAAACCCTAAACCCTAAACCCTAAACCCTAAACCCTAAACCCTAAACCCTAAACCCTAAACCCTAAACCCTAAACCCTAAACCCTAAACCCTAAACCCTAAACCCTAAACCCTAAACCCTAAACCCTAAACCCTAAACCCTAAACCCTAAACCCTAAACCCTAAACCCTAAACCCTAAACCCTAAACCCTAAACCCTAAACCCTAAACCCTAAACCCTAAACCCTAAACCCTAAACCCTAAACCCTAAACCCTAAACCCTAAACCCTAAACCCTAAACCCTAAACCCTAAACCCTAAACCCTAAACCCTAAACCCTAAACCCTAAACCCTAAACCCTAAACCCTAAACCCTAAACCCTAAACCCTAAACCCTAAACCCTAAACCCTAAACCCTAAACCCTAAACCCTAAACCCTAAACCCTAAACCCTAAACCCTAAACCCTAAACCCTAAACCCTAAACCCTAAACCCTAAACCCTAAACCCTAAACCCTAAACCCTAAACCCTAAACCCTAAACCCTAAACCCTAAACCCTAAACCCTAAACCCTAAACCCTAAACCCTAAACCCTAAACCCTAAACCCTAAACCCTAAACCCTAAACCCTAAACCCTAAACCCTAAACCCTAAACCCTAAACCCTAAACCCTAAACCCTAAACCCTAAACCCTAAACCCTAAACCCTAAACCCTAAACCCTAAACCCTAAACCCTAAACCCTAAACCCTAAACCCTAAACCCTAAACCCTAAACCCTAAACCCTAAACCCTAAACCCTAAACCCTAAACCCTAAACCCTAAACCCTAAACCCTAAACCCTAAACCCTAAACCCTAAACCCTAAACCCTAAACCCTAAACCCTAAACCCTAAACCCTAAACCCTAAACCCTAAACCCTAAACCCTAAACCCTAAACCCTAAACCCTAAACCCTAAACCCTAAACCCTAAACCCTAAACCCTAAACCCTAAACCCTAAACCCTAAACCCTAAACCCTAAACCCTAAACCCTAAACCCTAAACCCTAAACCCTAAACCCTAAACCCTAAACCCTAAACCCTAAACCCTAAACCCTAAACCCTAAACCCTAAACCCTAAACCCTAAACCCTAAACCCTAAACCCTAAACCCTAAACCCTAAACCCTAAACCCTAAACCCTAAACCCTAAACCCTAAACCCTAAACCCTAAACCCTAAACCCTAAACCCTAAACCCTAAACCCTAAACCCTAAACCCTAAACCCTAAACCCTAAACCCTAAACCCTAAACCCTAAACCCTAAACCCTAAACCCTAAACCCTAAACCCTAAACCCTAAACCCTAAACCCTAAACCCTAAACCCTAAACCCTAAACCCTAAACCCTAAACCCTAAACCCTAAACCCTAAACCCTAAACCCTAAACCCTAAACCCTAAACCCTAAACCCTAAACCCTAAACCCTAAACCCTAAACCCTAAACCCTAAACCCTAAACCCTAAACCCTAAACCCTAAACCCTAAACCCTAAACCCTAAACCCTAAACCCTAAACCCTAAACCCTAAACCCTAAACCCTAAACCCTAAACCCTAAACCCTAAACCCTAAACCCTAAACCCTAAACCCTAAACCCTAAACCCTAAACCCTAAACCCTAAACCCTAAACCCTAAACCCTAAACCCTAAACCCTAAACCCTAAACCCTAAACCCTAAACCCTAAACCCTAAACCCTAAACCCTAAACCCTAAACCCTAAACCCTAAACCCTAAACCCTAAACCCTAAACCCTAAACCCTAAACCCTAAACCCTAAACCCTAAACCCTAAACCCTAAACCCTAAACCCTAAACCCTAAACCCTAAACCCTAAACCCTAAACCCTAAACCCTAAACCCTAAACCCTAAACCCTAAACCCTAAACCCTAAACCCTAAACCCTAAACCCTAAACCCTAAACCCTAAACCCTAAACCCTAAACCCTAAACCCTAAACCCTAAACCCTAAACCCTAAACCCTAAACCCTAAACCCTAAACCCTAAACCCTAAACCCTAAACCCTAAACCCTAAACCCTAAACCCTAAACCCTAAACCCTAAACCCTAAACCCTAAACCCTAAACCCTAAACCCTAAACCCTAAACCCTAAACCCTAAACCCTAAACCCTAAACCCTAAACCCTAAACCCTAAACCCTAAACCCTAAACCCTAAACCCTAAACCCTAAACCCTAAACCCTAAACCCTAAACCCTAAACCCTAAACCCTAAACCCTAAACCCTAAACCCTAAACCCTAAACCCTAAACCCTAAACCCTAAACCCTAAACCCTAAACCCTAAACCCTAAACCCTAAACCCTAAACCCTAAACCCTAAACCCTAAACCCTAAACCCTAAACCCTAAACCCTAAACCCTAAACCCTAAACCCTAAACCCTAAACCCTAAACCCTAAACCCTAAACCCTAAACCCTAAACCCTAAACCCTAAACCCTAAACCCTAAACCCTAAACCCTAAACCCTAAACCCTAAACCCTAAACCCTAAACCCTAAACCCTAAACCCTAAACCCTAAACCCTAAACCCTAAACCCTAAACCCTAAACCCTAAACCCTAAACCCTAAACCCTAAACCCTAAACCCTAAACCCTAAACCCTAAACCCTAAACCCTAAACCCTAAACCCTAAACCCTAAACCCTAAACCCTAAACCCTAAACCCTAAACCCTAAACCCTAAACCCTAAACCCTAAACCCTAAACCCTAAACCCTAAACCCTAAACCCTAAACCCTAAACCCTAAACCCTAAACCCTAAACCCTAAACCCTAAACCCTAAACCCTAAACCCTAAACCCTAAACCCTAAACCCTAAACCCTAAACCCTAAACCCTAAACCCTAAACCCTAAACCCTAAACCCTAAACCCTAAACCCTAAACCCTAAACCCTAAACCCTAAACCCTAAACCCTAAACCCTAAACCCTAAACCCTAAACCCTAAACCCTAAACCCTAAACCCTAAACCCTAAACCCTAAACCCTAAACCCTAAACCCTAAACCCTAAACCCTAAACCCTAAACCCTAAACCCTAAACCCTAAACCCTAAACCCTAAACCCTAAACCCTAAACCCTAAACCCTAAACCCTAAACCCTAAACCCTAAACCCTAAACCCTAAACCCTAAACCCTAAACCCTAAACCCTAAACCCTAAACCCTAAACCCTAAACCCTAAACCCTAAACCCTAAACCCTAAACCCTAAACCCTAAACCCTAAACCCTAAACCCTAAACCCTAAACCCTAAACCCTAAACCCTAAACCCTAAACCCTAAACCCTAAACCCTAAACCCTAAACCCTAAACCCTAAACCCTAAACCCTAAACCCTAAACCCTAAACCCTAAACCCTAAACCCTAAACCCTAAACCCTAAACCCTAAACCCTAAACCCTAAACCCTAAACCCTAAACCCTAAACCCTAAACCCTAAACCCTAAACCCTAAACCCTAAACCCTAAACCCTAAACCCTAAACCCTAAACCCTAAACCCTAAACCCTAAACCCTAAACCCTAAACCCTAAACCCTAAACCCTAAACCCTAAACCCTAAACCCTAAACCCTAAACCCTAAACCCTAAACCCTAAACCCTAAACCCTAAACCCTAAACCCTAAACCCTAAACCCTAAACCCTAAACCCTAAACCCTAAACCCTAAACCCTAAACCCTAAACCCTAAACCCTAAACCCTAAACCCTAAACCCTAAACCCTAAACCCTAAACCCTAAACCCTAAACCCTAAACCCTAAACCCTAAACCCTAAACCCTAAACCCTAAACCCTAAACCCTAAACCCTAAACCCTAAACCCTAAACCCTAAACCCTAAACCCTAAACCCTAAACCCTAAACCCTAAACCCTAAACCCTAAACCCTAAACCCTAAACCCTAAACCCTAAACCCTAAACCCTAAACCCTAAACC